>NW_026442177.1:0-11865 GCF_026898425.1 Galleria mellonella
AACGGCTAATTAGCATAAATATGTAAAGTTCATATTTTTACGCAACTTGGTATCGATTGCTTAATGTATATGTACTAAAAAATCGATTCTACGCCTTAATTAAGATTGTGAAATTGTTCCAAATACACTGTCGTTATGGCTATACGACAACTCTATGACAACTCCAATAACATCAAAACGGCTAATTAGCATAAATATGTAAAGTTCATATTTTTACGCAACTTGGTATCGATTGCTTAAAGTATATGTACTAAAAAATCGATTTTACGCCTTAATTTAAGATTGTGAAATTGTTCCAAATACACTGTCGTTATGGCTATACGACAACTCTATGACAACTCCAATAACATCAAAACGGCTAATTAGCATAAATATGTTCATACTTTGTATCGATTGCTTATTGTATATGTACTAAAAAATCGATTCTAACATCAAAACTGTCGTTATTAGCATAAATATGTCAAAACGGCTAATTAGCATAAATATGCATAAAGTTCATAGTTTAACGAAACTTGGTATCGATTGCTTAATGTATATGTACTAAAAAATCTATGAACACTCTATGACAACTCCAATAACATCAAAACGGCTAATTAGCATAAATATGTAAAGTTCATATTTTTACGCAACTTGGTATCGATTGCTTAATGTATATGTACTAAAAAATCGATTCTACACCTTAATATAAGATTGTGAAATTGTTTCAAATACACTGTCGTTATGGCTATACGACAACTCTATGAAAACTCCAATAACATCAAAACGGCTAATTAGCATAAATATGTAAAGTTCATATTTTTACGCAACTTGGTATCGATTGCTTAATGTATATGTACTAAAAATCGATTCTACACCTTAATATAAGATTGTGAAATTGTTTCAAATACACTGTCGTTATGGCTATACGACAACTCTATGACAACTCCAATAACATCAAAACGGCTAATTAGCATAAATATGTAAAGTTCATATTTTTACGCAACTTGGTATCGATTGCTTAATGTATATGTACTAAAAAATCGATTCTACACCTTAATTTAAGATTGTGAAATTGTTCCAAATACACTGTCGTTATGGCTATACGACAACTCTATGACAACTCCAATAACATCAAAACGGCTAATTAGCATAAATATGTAAAGTTCATATTTTTACGCAACTTGGTATCGATTGCTTAATGTATATGTACTAAAAAATCGATTCTACACCTTAATTTAAGATTGTGAAATTGTTCAAAATACACTGTCGTTATATCCATATGACAACTCCAATAACATCAAAACGGCTAATTAGCATAAATATGTAAAGTTCATATTTTTACGCAACTTGATATCGATTGCTTAATGTATATGTACTAAAAAATCGATTCTACACCTTAATTTAAGATTGTGAAATTGTTCCAAATACACTGTCGCTATATCCATACGACAACTCTATGACAACTCCAATAACATCAAAACGGCTAATTAGCATAAATATGTAAAGTTCATATTTTTACGCAACTTGGTATCGATTGCTTAATGTATATGTACTAAAAAATCGATTCTACACCTTAATTTAAGATTGTGAAATTGTTTCAAATACACTGTCGTTATGGCTATACGACAACTCTATGACAACTCCAATAACATCAAAACGGCTAATTAGCATAAATATGTAAAGTTCATATTTTTACGCAACTTGATATCGATTGCTTAATGTATATGTACTAAAAAATCGATTCTACACCTTAATTTAAGATTGTGAAATTGTTCCAAATACACTGTCGTTATGGCTATACGACAACTCTATGACAACTCCAATAACATCAAAACGGCTAATTAGCATAAATATGTAAAGTTTATATTTTTACGCAACTTGGTATCGATTGCTTAATGTATATGTACTAAAAAATCGATTCTACACCTTAATATAAGATTGTGAAATTTTTCCAAATACACTGTCGTTATGGCTATATGAAAACTCTATGACAACTCTATGACAACTCCAATAACTTCAAAACGGCTAATTAGCATAAATATGTAAAGTTCATATTTTTACGCAACTTAATATCAATTGCTTATTGCATATGTACTAGAAAATCGATTCAAATACACTGTCGTTATGGCTATACGACAAATAAAAATATCGCTTACTTAATGTATATGTACTAAAAAATCGATTCTACACCTTAATATAAGATTGTGAAATTTTTCCAAATACACTGTCGTTATGGCTATACGACAACTCTATGACAACTCCAATAACATCAAAACGGCTAATTAGCATAAATATGTAAAGTTCATATTTTTACGCATCTTGGTATCGATTGCTTAATGTATATGCACTAAAAAATCGATTCTACACCTTAATATAAGATTGTGAAATTGTTTCAAATACACTGTCGTTATGGCTATACGACAACTCTATGACAACTCCAATAACATCAAAACGGCTAATTAGCATAAATATGTAAAGTTCATATTTTTACACAACTTGATATCGTTTACTTGTATATGTACTAAAAAATCGATTCTACTTAAAAAATGAAATTGCTCCAAATACACTGTCGTTATCTACACCTTAAAAAATATAAGATTGTGAAATTGTTTCAAATACACTGTCGTTATGGCTATACGACAACTCTATGACAACTCCAATAACATCAAAACGGCTAATTAGCATAAATATGTAAAGTTCATATTTTTACGCAACTTGGTATCGATTGCTTAATGTATATGTACTAAAAAATCGATTCTACACCTTAATTAAGATTGTGAAATTGTTCCAAATACACTGTCGTTATGGCTATACGACAACTCTATGACAACTCCAATAACATCAAAACGGCTAATTAGCATAAATATGTAAAGTTCATATTTTTACGCAACTTGGTATCGATTGCTTAATGTATATGTACTAAAAAATCGATTCTACACCTTAATTTAAGATTGTGAAATTGTTCAAAGTTCACTGTCGTTATGACTATACGACAACTCTATGACAAACTCCAATAACATCAAAACGGCTAATTAGCATAAATATGTAAAGTTCATATTTTTACGCAACTTGGTATCGATTGCTTAATGTATATGTACTAAAAAATCGATTTTACGCCTTAATTTAAGATTGTGAAATTGTTCCAAATACACTGTCGTTATGGCTATACGACAACTCTATGACAACTCCAATAACATCAAAACGGCTAATTAGCATAAATATGTAAAGTTCATATTTTTACGCAACTTGATATCGATTGCTTAATGTATATGTACTAAAAAATCGATTCTACACCTTAATATAAGATTGTGAAATTGTTCCAAATACACTGTCGTTATGGCTATACGACAACTCTATGACAACTCCAATAACATCAAAACGGCTAATTAGAATAAATATGTAAAGTTCATATTTTTACGCAACTTGGTATCGATTGCTTAATGTATATGTACTAAAAAATCGATTCTACGCCTTAATTAAGATTGTGAAATTGTTCCAAATACACTGTCGTTATGGCTATACGACAACTCTATGACAACTCCAATAACATCAAAACGGCTAATTAGCATAAATATGTAAAGTTCATATTTTTACGCAACTTGGTATCGATTGCTTAATGTATATGTACTAAAAAATCGATTCTACACCT
This sequence comes from Galleria mellonella, assembly GCF_026898425.1. NCBI lineage: Eukaryota > Metazoa > Arthropoda > Insecta > Lepidoptera > Pyralidae > Galleria > Galleria mellonella. The sequence goes on from NW_026442177.1 coordinate 3,629, forward strand.
TAATATAAGATTGTGAAATTGTTTCAAATACACTGTCGTTATGGCTATATGACAACTCTATGACAACTCCAATAACTTCAAAACGGCTAATTAGCATAAATATGTAAAGTTCATATTTTTACGCAACTTGGTATCGATTGCTTAATGTATATGTACTAAAAAATCGATTCTACACCTTAATATAAGATTGTGAAATTTTTCCAAATACACTGTCGTTATGGCTATATGACAACTCCAATAACATCAAAACGGCTAATTAGCATAAATATGTAAAGTTCATATTTTTACGCAACTTGATATCGATTGCTTAATGTATATGTACTAAAAAATCGATTCTACACCTTAATTTAAGATTGTGAAATTGTTCCAAATACACTGTCGTTATGGCTATACGACAACTCTATGACAACTCCAATAACATCAAAACGGCTAATTAGCATAAATATGTAAAGTTCATATTTTTACGCAACTTGGTATCGATTGCTTAATGTATATGTACTAAAAAATCGATTCTACACCTTAATTTAAGATTGTGAAATTGTTCCAAATACACTGTCGTTATGGCTATACGACAACTCTATGACAACTCCAATAACATCAAAACGGCTAATTAGCATAAATATGTAAAGTTCATATTTTTACGCAACTTGGTATCGATTGCTTAATGTATATGTACTAAAAAATCGATTCTACACCTTAATTTAAGATTGTGAAATTGTTCAAAATTCACTGTCGTTATGACTATACGACAACTCTATGACAACTCCAATAACATCAAAACGGCTAATTAGCATAAATATGTAAAGTTCATATTTTTACACAACTTGATATCGATTGCTTAATGTGTATGTACCGAAAAATCGATTCTACATCTTAATATAAGATTGTGAAATCGTTCCAAATACACTGTCGTTATGGCTATACGACAACTCTATGACAACTCCAATAACATCAAAACGGCTAATTAGCATAAATATGTAAAGTTCATATTTTTACACAACTTGGTATCGATTGCTTAATGTATATGTACTAAAAAATCGATTCTACACCTTAATTTAAGATTGTGAAATTGTTCCAAATACACTGTCGCTATATCCATACGACAACTCTATGACAACTCCAATAACATCAAAACGGCTAATTAGCATAAATATGTAAAGTTCATATTTTTACACAACTTGATATCGATTGCTTTATGTATTATATATGTACTAAAAAATCGATTCTACACCTTAATATAAGATTGTGAAATTTTTCCAAATACACTGTCGTTATGGCTATACGACAACTCTATGACAACTCCAATAACTTCAAAACGGCTAATTAGCATAAATATGTAAAGTTCATATTTTTACGCAACTTGATATCGATTGCTTAATGTATATGTACTAAAAAATCGATTCTACACCTTAATATAAGATTGTGAAATTTTTTCAAATACACTGTCGTTATGGCTATACGACAACTCTATGACTACTCCAATAACATCAAAACGGCTAATTAGCATAAATATGTAAAGTTCATATTTTTACGCAACTTGGTATCGATTGCTTAATGTATATGTACTAAAAAATCGATTCTACACCTTAATTTAAGATTGTGAAATTGTTTCAAATACACTGTCGTTATGGCTATACGACAACTCTATGACAACTCCAATAACATCAAAACGGCTAATTAGCATAAATATGTAAAGTTCATATTTTTACGCAACTTGGTATCGATTGCTTAATGTATATGTACTAAAAAATCGATTCTACACCTTAATATAAGATTGTGAAATTTTTCCAAATACACTGTCGTTATGGCTATACGACAACTCTATGACAACTCCAATAACATCAAAACATATTTTTACGCAAACTCCAATAAACATCAAAACGACAATCCAATAATCAAAATAATTAGCATAAAAAGTTCATATTTTTAAATATCGCATAAATATTTACACAACTTAAGATATTTTACTTAATATGATATTTTACGTTACAACTTGATATCGCAATTACTTAATGTATATGTACTAAATGTATATGTACTAAAAAATTAATTCTACACCTTAATATAAGATTGTGAAATTGTTCCAAATACACTGTCGTTATGGCTATACGACAACTCTATGACAACTCCAATAACATCAAAACGGCTAATTAGCATAAATATGTAAAGTTCATATTTTTACGCAACTTGGTATCGATTGCTTAATGTATATGTACTAAAAAATCGATTCTACACCTTAATTTAAGATTGTGAAATTGTTTCAAAATACACTGTCGTTATGGCTATACGACAACTCTATGACAACTCCAATAACATCAAAACGGCTAATTAGCATAAATATGTAAAGTTCATATTTTTACGCAACTTGGTATCAATTGCTTAATGTATATGTACTAAAAAATCGATTCTACACCTTAATATAAGATTGTGAAATTTTTTCAAATACACTGTCGTTATGGCTATACGACAACCCTTTGACAACTCCAATAACTTCTAAACGGCTAATTAGCATAAATATGTAAAGTTCATATTTTTACGCAACTTGGTATCGATTGCTTAATGTATATGTACTAAAAAATCGATTCTACACCTTAATTGAAGATTGTGAAATTGTTCCAAATACACTGTCGTTATGACTATACGACAACTCTATGACAACTCCAATAACATCAAAACGGCTAATTAGCATAAATATGTAAAGTTCATATTTTTACGCAACTTGGTATCGATTGCTTAATGTATATGTACTAAAAAATCGATTCTACACCTTAATTTAAGATTGTGAAATTGTTTCAAATACACTGTCGTTATGGCTATACGACAACTCTATGACAACTCCAATAACATCAAAACGGCTAATTGGCATAAATATGTGAAGTTCATATTTTTACGCAACTTGATATCGATTGCTTAATGTATATGTACTAAAAAATCGATTCTACACCTTAATTTAAGATTGTGAAATTGTTCCAAATACACTGTCGTTATGGCTATACGACAACTCTATGACAACTCCAATAACATCAAAACGGCTAATTAGCATAAATATGTAAAGTTCATATTTTTACGCAACTTGGTATCGATTGCTTAATGTATATGTACTAAAAAATCGATTCTACACCTTAATTTAAGATTGTGAAATTGTTCCAAATACACTGTCGTTATGACTATACGACAACTCTATGACAACTCCAATAACATCAAAACGGCTAATTAGCATAAATATGTAAAGTTCATATTTTTACACAACTTGATATCGATTGCTTAATGTATATGTACTAAAAAATCGATTCTACACCTTAATATAAGATTGTGAAATTGTTCCAAATACACTGTCGTTATGGCCATACGACAACTCTATGACAACTCCAATAACATCAAAACGGCTAATTAGCATAAATATGTAAAGTACATATTTTTACGCAACTTGGTATCGATAGCTTAATGTATATGTACTAAAAAATCGATTCTACACCTTAATATAAGATTGTGAAATTGTTTCAAATACACTGTCGTTATGGCTATACGACAACTCTATGACAACTCCAATAACATCAAAACGGCTAATTAGCATAAATATGTAAAGTTCATATTTTTACGCAACTTGGTATCGATTGCTTAAATGTATATGTACTAAAAAATCTATTTCACGCTTTAATATAAGATTGTGAAATTGTTTCAAATACACTGTCGTTATGGCTATACGACAACTCTATGACAACTCCAATAACATCAAAACGGCTAATTAGCATAAATATGTAAAGTTCATATTTTTACGCAACTTGATATCGATTGCTTAATGTATATGTACTAAAAAAATCGATTCTACACCTTAATATAAGATTGTGAAATTGTTTCAAATACACTGTCGTTATGGCTATATGACAACTCCAATAACGTAAGAACGGCTAATTAGCATAAATATATAAAGGTCACATATTTACGCAACTTGATATCGATTGCTTAAAGTATATGTACGGCTAATTAGCATAAATATGTAAAGTTCATATTTTTACGCAACTTGGTATCGATTGCTTAATGTATATGTACTAAAAAATCGATTCTACACCTTAATATAAGATTGTGAAATTGTTTCAAGTACACTGTCGTTATGGCTATACGACAACTCTATGACAACTCCAATAACATCAAAACGGCTAATTAGCATAAATATGTAAAGTTCATATTTTTACGCAACTTGGTATCGATTGCTTAATGTATATGTACTAAAAAATCGATTCTACACCTTAATTTAAGATTGTGAAATTGTTCCAAATACACTGTCGTTATGACTATACGACAACTCTATGACTACTCCAATAACATCAAAACGGCTAATTAGCATAAATATGTAAAGTTCATATTTTTACGCAACTTGGTATCGATTGCTTAATGTATATGTACTAAAAAATCGATTCTACACCTTAATTTAAGATTGTGAAATTGTTCCAAATACACTGTCGTTATGGCTATACGACAACTCTATGACAACTCCAATAACATCAAAACGGCTAATTAGCATAAATATGTAAAGTTCATATTTTTACGCAACTTGGTATCGATTGCTTAATGTATATGTACTAAAAAATCGATTCTACACCTTAATATAAGATTGTGAAATTGTTCAAAATACACTGTCGTTATGGCTATACGACAACTCTATGACAACTCCAATAACTTCAAAACGGCTAATTAGCATAAATATGTAAAGTTCATATTTTTACGCAACTTGGTATCGGTTGCTTAATGTATATGTACTAAAAAATCGATTCTACACCTTAATTTAAGATTGTAAAATTGTTTCAAATACACTGTCGTTATGGCTATATGACAACTCCAATAACATCAAAACGGCTAATTAGCATAAATATGTAAATTTCATATTTTTACGCAACTTGGTATCGATTGCTTAATGTATATGTACTAAAAAATCGATTCTACACCTTAATTTAAGATTGTGAAATTGTTCCAAATACACTGTCGTTATGGCTATACGACAACTCTATGACAACTCCAATAACATCAAAACGGCTAATTAGCATAAATATGTAAAGTTCATATTTTTACGCAACTTGGTATCGATTGCTTAATGTATATGTACTAAAAAATCGATTCTACACCTTAATATAAGATTGTGAAATTTTTCAAATACACTGTCGTTATGGCTATACGACAACTCTATGACAACTCCAATAACATCAAAACGGCTAATTAGCATAAATATGTAAAGTTCATATTTTTACGCAACTTGATATCGATTTCTTAATGTATATGTACTAAAAAATCGATTCTACACCTTAATATAAGATTGTGAAATTGTTCAAAATACACTGTCGTTATGGCTATACGACAACTCTATGACAACTCCAATAACATCAAAACGGCTAATTAGCATAAATATGTAAAGTTCATATTTTTACGCAACTTGGTATCGATTGCTTAATGTATATGTACTAAAAAATCGATTCTACACCTTAATTTAAGATTGTGAAATTGCTCCAAATACACTGTCGCTATATCCATACGACAACTCTATGACAACTCCAATAACATCAAAACGGCTAATTAGCATAAATATGTAAAGTTCATATTTTTACGCAACTTGGTATCGATTGCTTAATGTATATGTACTAAAAAATCGATTCTACACCTTAATTTAAGATTGTGAAATTGTTTCAAATACACTGTCTCCAAATAGCATAAAAACGGCTAATTAGCATAAATATGTAAAGTTCATATTTTTACGCAACTTGGTATCGATTGCTTAATGTATATGTACTAAAAAATCGATTCTACACCTTAATTTAAGATTGTGAAATTGTTCAAAATTCACTGTCGTTATGGCTATACGACAACTCTATGACAACTCCAATAACATCAAAACGGCTAATTAGCATAAATATGTAAAGTTCATATTTTTACGCAACTTGGTATCGATTGCTTAATGTATATGTACTAAAAAATCGATTCTACACCTTAATATAAGATTGTGAAATTTTTCCAAATACACTGTCGTTATGGCTATACGACAACTCTATGACAACTCCAATAACATCAAAACGGCTAATTAGCATAAATATGTAAAGTTCATATTTTTACGCAACTTGGTATCGATTGCTTAATGTATATGTACTAAAAAATCGATTCTACACCTTAATATAAGATTGTGAAATTGTTTCAAATACACTGTCGTTATGGCTATATGACAACTCCAATAACATAAGAACGGCTAATTAGCATAAATATGTAAAGTTCATATTTTTACGCAACTTGGTATCGATTGCTTAAAGTATATGTACTAAAAAATCGATTTTACGCCTTAATTTAAGATTGTGAAATTGTTCCATATACACTGTCGCTATGGCTATATGACAACTCCAATAACATCAAAACGGCTAATTAAATATGCAAAGTTCATATTTTTACACAACTTGATATCGTTCGCTTATAATGTATATGTACTAAAAAATCGATTCTACACCTTAATTGAAGATTGTGAAATTGTTCCAAATACACAGTCGTTATGGCTATACGACAACTCTATGACAACTCCAATAACATCAAAACGGCTAATTAGCATAAATATGTAAAGTTCATATTTTTACGCAACTTGCTATCGATTGCTTAATGTATATGTACTAAAAAATCGATTCTACACCTTAATATAAGATTGTGAAATTTTTCCAAATACACTGTCGTTATGGCTATATGACAACTCTATGACAACTCCAATAACTTCAAAACGGCTAATTAGCATAAATATGTAAAGTTCATATTTTTACGCAACTTGGTATCGATTGCTTAATGTATATGTACTAAAAAATCGATTCTACACCTTAATTTAAGATTGTGAAATTGTTCCAAATACACTGTCGTTATGGCTATACGACAACTCTATGACAACTCCAATAACTTCAAAACGGCTAATTAGCATAAATATGTAAAGTTCATATTTTTACGCAACTTGGTATCGATTGCTTAATGTATATGTACTAAAAAATCGATTCTACACCTTAATTTAAGATTGTGAAATTGTTCCAAATACACTGTCGTTATGGCTATACGACAACTCTATGACAACTCCAATAACATCAAAACGGCTAATTAGCATAAATATGTAAAGTTCATATTTTTACGCAACTTAATATCGATTGCTTAATGTATATGTACTAAAAAATCGATTCTACACCTTAATTTAAGATTGTGAAATTGTTCCAAATACACTGTCGTTATGGCTATACGACAACTCTATGACAACTCCAATAACATCAAAACGGCTAATTAGCATAAATATGTAAAGTTCATATTTTTACGCAACTTGGTATCGATTGCTTAATGTATATGTACTAAAAAATCGATTCTACACCTTAATATAAGATTGTGAAATTTTTCAAATACACTGTCGTTATGGCTATACGACAACTCTATGACAACTCCAATAACATCAAAACGGCTAATTAGCATAAATATGTAAAGTTCATATTTTTACGCAACTTGGTATCGATATATGACAACTTTACAACAACTTTATGACAACTCCAATAACATCAAAACGGCTAATTAGCATAAATATGTAAAGTTCATATTTTTACACAACTTGTATATGTACTAAAAAATCGATTCTACACCTTAATTGAAGATTGTGAAATTGTTTCAAATACACTGTCGTTATGGCTATACGACAACTCTATGACAACTCCAATAACATCAAAACGGCTAATTAGCATAAATATGTAAAGTTCATATTTTTACGCAACTTGGTATCGATTGCTTAATGTATATGTACTAAAAAATCGATTCTACACCTTAATTTAAGATTGTGAAATTGTTTCAAATACACTGTCGTTATGGCTATATGACAACTCCAATAACATCAAAACGGCTAATTAGCATAAATATGTAAAGTTCATATTTTTACGCAACTTGGTATCGATTGCTTAATGTATATGTACTAAAAAATCGGTTCTACACCTTAATATAAGATTGTGAAATTGTTTCAAATACACTGTCGTTATGGCTATACGACAACTCTATGACAACTCCAATAACTTCAAAACGGCTAATTAGCATAAATATGTAAAGTTCATATTTTTACGCAACTTCATATCGATTGCTTAATGTATATGTACTAAAAAATCGATTCTACACCTTAATATAAGATTGTGAAATGTTCCAAATACACTGTCGTTATGGCTATACGACAACTCTATGACAACTCCAATAACATCAAAACGGCT
>NW_026442178.1:0-4710 GCF_026898425.1 Galleria mellonella
TACGTAAAGAGTAGTGGACAGTGAGAAAAAATATAAAACGAACTCTTTAACAGACACAACAAAATAAACAATGTCGAACCCAAATAATCTGGTTCGTCCACCAGTAATCAGGGCGAATGATCTTGCAGGAAATTCAGGATCAGCTAACGTTACAATAAACGAAGATGACCTCGTAAACCTAATAGGAAGGGTAGCTTTAGACGTGGTAAACAGGCAGGGGCCCAGCATAGTTAGGGCAACCCTTAACCCGAATGCGGGCTTAGCAGATACTTGCGACCAAACCATCAATATAGCACATGCAAGCAACTTATCGGATTTAGACAAGATACCTGATGTGGTAAAATGTTTACGCGAATTCTCGGGAAATCCCGCCGAATTCAATTCGTGGAAAAAAAGTGTAAATCGAATATTAAATATTTACGAAGCGAGTAAGGGCACACCTAAATTCTACGGAATCCTTAACGTGATAAGAAATAAAATCGTCGGCAACGCGGATGCTGCCCTTGAGTCATACAATACACCCTTAGACTGGGGTGCTATTTGTAAGTGTCTAACTTTACATTACGCCGACAAGCGTGATGTATCCACCCTAGAATACCAAATGACTTCTTTGGTTCAGGGAAATAGGTCAATTGAAGAATTTTACCAGGCCGTTTATTCCAATTTATCTTTAATACTTAATAAGCTAGGCTGTATGGAGGTGGGTAGCGAGGCTCGTAATCTTCTTACTCACACATACAGAAACAAGGCGCTAGATACGTTTGTGCGCGGCCTCAACGGCGACTTGCCTAAACTATTGGGCATGAAGGAACCAATGGATCTGCCCCAAGCATTACACTTGTGCTTGAAGTTGGAAAATCAGGGATTCCGCACACGGTACGCACACAACACCAATATGGATCGTAGAGGGATGCAGCGAAACACCGCACCACCTTTACCTTCAAGAAATTTTCGGAGGCAAGTAAACCAACAAAATTTCTTCCCCGAAATTGCTTACTTACCACAGCCACAACCACAAATTATTTCACAAAATCTTCCTAATCAAAGATTTAATCAGAATTTAAATGCACAATTTAACCAACACACTTTAACCAAACACACTTTAACCAACCGCCTATGCGCCCCCCAAAACCGCCGGTGCCTATGGAGATAGATGAAACTTTGCGCTCGCGCCGCATTAACTATATGAACCGGCCACAAAATAATCAATTATTCGGCAAAAGGCCACCACAGACCACTTCTGAAAGAAATCTCAAGCCACAAAAGGCACAACGCAATTTTCATATAAGTAATACTCCAAGCGCTACCTCGAACACTGGCTCAGAAGATAATCTGAATGATTATTTGGGTGTGGCGGACGACAATATACAGGATGAAGGACAATATTACGAATATAGCGATATTCATTTTTTAGGTTAAACAGCTCTTCGTTGCCTTACTTTGAATGCCGCACGAATAGAGGCGAAGTAATAAAATTTTTAATTGACACTGGCTCCAGCCAGAATTATATTCAACCCAATTTAGCAAAAAAAGTACTAGAAAACAAAGATATATTTTTAGCGAAAACTATTGCTGGTGATATAGAAATAAAACACCACACATTTTTACAGCTTTTTAATCAAACAGAAACTTTAAAATTCTTTATACTACCCCCTTTAAGAACTTTTCATGGCATTTTGGGCTATGATAGCTTTCGGCAACTAGATGCTGTAATTAACATTAGAGAGGGACCCTTGACAATTAAAAATAATTTAAAAATATTAATTAAAGAATTAAAAACAGATGCAGTAAATGCTATCAAAATACACGATGACAACATTACTCCCCATCAAAAAATAGCTCTACAGAAATTGGTTACAGAGCATCCTAACTTATTTTCAGAACCGGATGAACGGTTAACTTATACTACCAAAGTAGTGGGAGAGATCAGAACGTCATCCGATTCTCCAATATATAGTAAGTTTTATCCATATCCAGCATCGCTTAGAGGCGAAGTAGAGAAACAGGTGGAAAAACTACTAAACGATGGCATTATAAGACCATCCAGATCCCCCTATAATTCCCCTGTGTGGATCGTGGCAAAAAAACCCGATTCCAGTGGAAATAAACAGTATAGGTTAGTGATCGATTATAGAAAATTAAATAGTTTAACTATAGCGGATAAATATCCGATACCCGAAATAGAGGGTATGTTATCGCATTTAGGCGACAATTCGTTTTTTACCACGCTAGACCTCAAAAGTGGGTTCCATCAGATCCCACTAAAGCCGTCAGACATAGAAAAAACGGCATTTTCGGTGAATAATGGGAAGTTCGAGTTTACTCGGCTACCCTTTGGGCTGAAAAATGCGCCCGCCATTTTCCAGCGTACACTTGACGATATCCTCCATGAACATATAGGCAGGATTTGCTATGTGTATATAGGTGATATCATAATATTCGGAAAATCTGAAGAAGAACACTTACAGAATCTTCGAAAAGTTTTCGAAACTTTAGAGGAAGCAAATATGAAGATTCAACTGGACAAATGTCACTTTTTTCAAAAGGATGTAGAATTTTTAGGATTTATAGTATCACAAGAGGGCATTAAAACTAACCCAAAAAAGGTAGAAGCAATTACTAATTTTCCCGAACCCAAAAATATTAAAGAATTGCGTTCATTTTTAGGCCCATCCGGCTATTATCGTAGATTTATTCGCGATTACGCGAAATTAGCAAAGCCATTAACAATCTTACTAAGAGGCGAAGAAGGCCGAATTTCAAAAACAAGTCCGCAAAAGTACCGATTGAATTCAATGAACAAGCTAAAGAAGCATTTCAGAAAATTAAAAATACATTGGTTTCGGATGAGGTAATTTTATCTTTTCCAAATTACAATAACGATTTTGAGCTCACAACTGATGTCTCAAATTTTGCACTTGTTGCCGTTCTTTCCCAAAGTGGAAAACCTATTTCTTTTATTTCGCGAACTCTAAGTAAGGCGGAGGAACATTACGCCGCAAACGAGAAGGAAATGCTAGCCATTGTCTGGGCATTATCCACTCTACGGAATTTTTTGTACGGGCACGCTAAGGTCAAAATCTTTACAGACCATCAGCCCCTAACTTTTGCTTTAAGCAACAAAAATACAAATAGTAAAATGAAACGATGGAAGGCAGAACTAGAAGAGTATAATCACGAAATATTTCATAAAACTGGTCGAACTAACGTTGTGGCTGATGCACTATCAAGAATTACAGCACAGCAACAAATAAATTCAATGTCGGTTATGACGCATAGCGATGACAGTTCAGGTCAAAACTTGATTCAATTCGTGGATGTACCTATCAACGTTTTCAAAAATCAGATATTTTTCAATTGGTCTACAGAATCAAGCTATAAATTTCAAATTGTTTTTCCAACTATTCACCGTCACACTATAACAGAAATAGAATTTTCCGAGGAGACAATCATATCTTTATTGAAAAAATATTTAAACCCTTCAGTAATAAATGGGATCAGCGCTCCCGAACCAATAATGGGAATAATACAAGAAGTTTTTTCAATCCACTTCAATAAATATCGTATTAGGTTTGCACGAAGAAAGGTAGAAGATGTATTAGAAGAACAAAGGCAGGAAGAAATTATCATAGAAACACACAGAAGAGCTCATCGTAATGGTAGAGAGAATAAATCTCATATACTAGAGAAATATTTTTCCCCAGCATGAATAACAAAATAAATAAAATAGTCAAACAATGTAGTATTTGTAAAACAAATAAGTACGATAGACACCCTAATAAGCCCGTCTTAAAAGAGACACCTATCCCCTCATATGCAGGACATATAGTGCATATAGATATTTACAAAACGGAAGGCAATCTCGTGCTCACTGCTGTCGATAAATTCTCAAAATATGCGCAGGTAAAACCAATAAAATCAAAAGCTACTCAAGACATAAAAGAACCTCTAAGGGAACTTCTCTTTCAGTTTGGAGTACCCAAAACCGTAATTTTTGATAACGAAAGGGCATTCAATTCAGCGACTATTACTTTTATGTTGGAAGACATATTAAACATTCAAATTTTCAAATCCCCGCCATATAAAAGTGCAGTGAATGGCCAAATCGAGAGATTCCATTCAACACTTTCCGAGATTATACGTTGTCTAAAAGCCGAAAATCGAGATCAATCATTTGCACAACTTTTAGACAGAGCTGCCTATGAATATAATTACTCAATTCACAGCACAATTAATAATAGACCAATAGAAATTTTTTTCGGTCGTACGGTAAGCACAGACCCCGAACAATTCGAAAAAGCTAGATTAGATAATATTCAAAGAATAAAAGATAAACAACAACAAGATCTTAAAAATCACAATAGCAAATTACAACCAATTATTGATTATAATCCAGGAGAAACGATTTACGTGAAGGTCCACAATAGGTTAGGAACTAAAATCTCACCTAGGTATAAAAAAGAAGTAGTTAAGGAAAACAGGTCGACTACGGTACTGACCGAGTCAAATAGGGTAGTTCATAAGAGTAATATTAAAAGCTAAGTAATAAAATTAAATAAAACAGACGCATTTTCTAAATTTTTCTTTTTGCAGACTAACGCTTACAGCGACAACAATGGTTCTGACCGACTTCCAAATTACAGACTTCTCAACAGCTCATATAATTACAATAAGCAAAGGACTGACCAAAATACAAGACGGAACGTTTAA